>NC_077230.1:415371323-415396323 GCF_027887165.1 Monodelphis domestica | reverse complement strand
GTCAGGGGGACCTGGGTTCAAACCTGGCCTCAGAGACTTCCAAGCTTCCTGGGCAAGTCACTGAACCCCAATTGCCTAGTCCTTGTCCTTCTGTCTTAGCATTGTTACTAAAACAGAAAACAAGGGTTAATAAAACCCGAGTTAAAAGGCATTAGAACATGGCAAATACCCCCCAAAAAGTCACCCCAAACTGCGTCTTAGTGGACAATTTGATTATGTTGTGAGAATTACAGATTACAATCAATTACGGTCATGCGAATCATAATGGTGTCCTCCTACCTCTAGAGCTAGAAGGGACTAGAGAACCAAGTAGTCCAACCCCCTCATTTTCCAGAGAAGGAAATGGAAGCCCAGAGACTTACCCAAGGTCACTAATAGAACCAAGATTCAAACCTAGTTTGGAATGAGTTGTCTAGGTGAAGTCTGACCATCAGTTAGAACTTCAGTCAAAATCAACATTCTTTTACAAGAAAAGATAAAAGAAAATGAAGATGAATTACATCAACTTCAGCCTTCACAAGCTGTCCCAAGTGCCATATGTAATCTTTGGCCCAATACGCCAATCTCTGGATTCACTTTGATCCAACAGATTGGAATCTCCTTAGAGGATGGGACCGTCTTGCCTCTTTTTGTAACCCCCTAACACAGTGATTGGCACATAGTAGGTGCTTAATAAATGTTCGTTGATGGATTCATTGATTTCCTGACTCAAGAACTTCTCCTCTTCCTGGACTAGATCCTTGAACTCTTGAATTTAAGGTTACTTTTTAGTAGCATCCAAGGTTACTCCTGCCCCACCCCAAAATGCTATTCTCTTATTAGAAACTGGATTCTGGAGTTCCCAGGCTAGAAGACTCCATTCTGAGGCTCTCAAATTTGGGGCCGCCAAAGAGGCAACCCTTCAAAACCCTCACCATGTGATTCTTCTATATGGATACCATGAAATTATTCTAAAGCAACATCCTCCTTCCCACCAACCCGTGGCTGGGTTGGGTCTGCTCATGGCTCTGCTATTTACTCAGAAAAGGGAAAAAATCTGAGCCAAGCTGTAGAATTGGTGTATTCTGTGTTTGGGGCACTAGCTTGCCAGAGACAATTTTCATTAATTAAATTATTCTAATTCTAAGTATCTCTGCTTCTAGACAGGAAATCCAAAATCCAAAGGAACAGAAATCCATCTTGCCTTTGAAAATCTCTCTGGCAAGAACCATTCTTAATTCATTATTTTTATTTATAATTTATATTAGTGCCAAT
Organism: Monodelphis domestica; assembly: GCF_027887165.1. Classification (NCBI taxonomy): domain Eukaryota; kingdom Metazoa; phylum Chordata; class Mammalia; order Didelphimorphia; family Didelphidae; genus Monodelphis; species Monodelphis domestica. The sequence continues at coordinate 415,395,069 of NC_077230.1, read as the reverse complement.
CGAGAATTATAATTATATAATTTAAAATGATAACTTATAATATTCCCAAGCAAAGACAAAAACCAAATAAATAAAACCGTAACAGAGCTCAGGAGAACATGTTAAGTTAACAATTTTTATTCATCAACAGGATAATAGTGACTGAAAATTTCAAGGATGGACCCTGAAGAATAAAATTCGATGGGGTCAAAAGTAGAGATAGGTTGTTGTTATCGTGGTTCAGTCACTCCTTAGTCTTCTTGACTCCATTTGGGGTTTACTTGGCCAAGATCATGGATTGGTTTGCCATTTCCTTCTCGAGGATTTTACTGATGAGGAAACCAAGGCCAACAGTTAGGTGACTTGCTCAGGGTCACACAGCTAGTAAGTGTCTGAGGCTGGATTTGAACTCAAGAAGATGAGTCTTCCTGGATTCAGGCCCTGCATCTATATCTATTGCAGCACGTAGCTGCCCTGGAGATAGGTAATAACCTTAATTAGATAAAGGTATTCCTCTCCTAATCCATGTTCCAGGAGTTTGAGCTAGTTTCCCGGCAGAAAGTAGTTAGACCTTTTAAGGAGGACCAAGGATTAACTCCAGGACATTGTTATCCTAGAAGCTGATAAAGCATTCTTCATTCATTTAAGTCTGGAAAGGATTTCAGGCTGGAGAAATATTTATGTCTTAATATTTCTAAACGAGAGAGCAAGAGGAAAGCCTTCATGTGCTTCCAAGAACTGGGAAATATACACAGTGACTACAATAATGTAAATAGAAAGAATAGCAACAATAAAACAATAGAAATTTAATGTTATGAAGTTATAATGATCAAGCTTGACCAGAAGGAAAGAAGGAAAAAAAGCACTTATGCAGCACAGTGCTAAGTAGAACTTTACCAATATATCTTGCTTGCTTCTTCACAATAAATTTGAGAGGTAGGTGCTATTATTACTTTCTTTTCATGGTTCAAGAAACTGAGGCAGAGGTGAAGTGACTTGCCCAGGGTCACACAGCTAGGAAGTGTCTGAGGTCAAATTTTAATTCGGGTCTTCCTGATTCCAAGCCCAGTTCTTTATCCATTATGTCACCTAGATTTAAGAAGGTGTACCTTCTTTGGCTGAGGCAAGGGACTCTGGAGTGTGGAAATTTTTGTTGTTCTCGTTGTTCAGCCATGGCCAACTTTTCATGACCCCATTTAGGGTTTTCTTGGCAGAGATACGGGAGCGGTTTTGTCATTTCTTTTTTCAGTTCATTTTACAGATGAGGAAACTGAGGCTGACAAAGTTAAGTGACTTGTCTAGGGTCACACGGCTAGTAAGTGCCTGAGGCTGGACTTGTTCTCCGGTCTTTCTGACTCTAAGCCTATGGCAGCACCTAGAGTTGAGAAAGTAGTCCTCCTTCCCTTTGCTAAGGCACAGAATCTGGGGTATGGCATACTACCTACACAGAATGCTGGACTTCGGGTTTGCTCAACTTTTTATTCTCTCTTTTAAGATTCTTTATAATAAGGGATAGCTGAGAGGGGAAGAGGAGAAAGAAATTCTGGAGGTGATATCGAAACTTGTTAATTTTGTTGTTCAGTCGTGTCTGACTTCTTGTGACCCCATTTGGAGTTTTCTTGGCAGAGATACTGGACTAGTTGGCCATTGCCTTCTTCCCCTCATTTTACAGATGAGGAAACTGAGGTAAAACAGTGGTGTCTGACTCTCCATGACTCCATTTGGGGTTTTCTTGATACAGATATACTGTAGTGGTTTGCTATTTCCTTCTCCAGCTCTCTTTACAGATGGGGAAACGGAGGCAAACCAGTTGTGTCTGACTCATCATAGCCTCATTTGGAGTTTTCTTGGTACAGATGCTGGAGTGCTTTGCCATTTCCTTTTCCAGCTCATTTTACAGAGAAGGAAACTGAAACAAATGAAATTAAGTGACTTGCCCAGGGACCCACAACTAGTGACTAGGGCTAGATTTGAACAGAGGTCTTCCTGAAATTAGGCCAGCATTCTATCCACTGTGTGACCTATCAATAAAAGTTTTTTAATTTAATTTAATTTTTAAATTTAATTAATTAATTTAGAATATTTTTCCATGGTTACATGAGTCATGTTCCTTCCCTCTCCTCCTCCCACCCCCCTCCCGTAGCTGACATGCAATTCCACTGGGTTTTACCTGCATCATTGATCAATACCTATTTCCATATTATTAATATTTGCACCAGGGTGATCATTTAGAGTCTATATTCCCAATCATATCTCCATGTGATCAAGCAGTTGTTTTTCTTCTGTGTTTCTACTCCCATGGTTCTTTCTCTGGACGTGGATAGCGTTCTTTAAAAGTTTTTTATTTTTTTTTAATTTGGTTAATTTCAAACATTATTCCTTGGATACAAGAATCGTATTATTTCCCTCCCTTCTCCCCCTCCCCCCCGCCCTTCCCATTGCTGACGCACAATTCCACTGGGTATTACATGTGTCCTTGATCAGAACCTATTTCCATGCTGTTGATGTTTGCACTAGGATGTTCCTTTAGGGTCTATATCCCCAATCATATCCCCCTCGACCCATGTGATCAAGCAGTTGTTTTTCTTTGGTGTTTCTGCTCCCGCAGTTTTTCCTCTGAGTGTGGATAGTGTTCTTTCTCATAGATCCCTCCGAGTTGTTCATGATCATTGCATCACCACTAATGGAGAAGTCCATTACATTTGATTGTGCCATAGTATATCAGTCTCTGTGTACAATGTTCTCCTGGTTCTGCTCCTCTCACTCTGCATCAATTCCTGGAGGTCCTTCCAGTTCACATGGAATCCCTCCAGCTCATCATTCCTTTGAGCACAATAGTATTCCATCACCAACATATACCACAATTTATTCAGCCATTCCCCAATTGAAGGGCATCCCCTCACTTTCCAATTTTTTGCCACCACAAAGAGCACAGCTATGAATATTCTTGTACATGTCTTTTTCCTTTAAAAGTTTTTTAAAAAAGAAAATCAGAAAGCCCTTTGTTCTAACCTGTATACAAATAGGAGAAAGTAACAGGTTTTCCTAGACTATCATCTAGAGCATAGAGTGTCTAGAAGTGTTTTAACCATGAAAATGTGGGTTTCAAGACTGTGAATTGCCAAAACTGTAAAGATAATTTTTAGTGTCTTGATTTAAATAAAAAATAAGTGGTCGCCATGGGAAAAATTCCCAAAATATGAAAATACCCAAGTCAGCTGGGTTTTATGGAGATTTTAAGTAATACAAATTAAGGAATTAAGGGAAGGGAGAGAGAGTAGAGAGTAAGAGAAAATAGTATGAAGGGCCTAGGCCTGAGCCTTAAGAGAGACTAGTCAGTCTTTTATCACTCACCACAAGATCATGTCCTAAAGCAAACTCCAGTCCTTCACTGAAATCCTCAACTCCTGAAATGAGTTCAGAGACCCAGCTCCTCCAAACTAACTCTAAAATCCCCACTAAGTTCAGAGAGACAGCTCCTTTTTAAAGAGAAATTTCTCTTAAGTCACCTCCCCTAAATTTTCACATCTACCAATCACAGTAGACATTTTCCCTAGGACTGTCCATTTTTAGTTCACATCTTCTCTTGTTATCACCTTCTCTGATTAGATTATATCTTCTGAGTATTTCACATCTCTTTGCTAAGCTTGCCCTTTGTAAGTTGCTTGACCTTTTTAGTGATTAATTTAACCTTTATAGGTACTTAATACCCTTTTGTATTAGATCTAAAAATAGACCTAGCTTAAGGTTTTAGCTTCACTATAAGTATGAGTTGGGAACTTTTCATTGTTCAGTAAGGAGTTTACAACTTTATTTTCCCCTAAAGTATGCCTAAGTATGGGTGGAGTAATTTTAAAATTCCCAATACATTCCTGATCAAGTACCTCCATTTGTTACAATAGGGGAATAGCTTAACCAAATCTTCTAAAGGTACAGTCTGAGCAGTTTTAAGATTCACAGTGTCTAGAAGATACCTTTTGGTCATGCAATTGACTGAAAGGTGAATGGAAACAGAAATCTGCTGAATTAGTTCATTGAAAAAAAAATCAAATTCCATTCAGCAAAATGAATTTTTTAAACCCTTAACTTCTGTCAGAAGAGAGACAAGGGAATCAGAATTAAATGGCTCACCCAGGCACACAGCTAGGAAGTATCTGAAGGCAGATTTGAACCCAGGGCCTCCTGACTCTAGACCCGACGCTCTATCTATTGTGCTGCCTAGCCGCGACATTTTTAAAGAGTCTCACCCACTAAGATCATGGTGATCTGATAAATGCAGCTACCTTCTCACTAGCAATGTCGATCAAGGCATAAATATGGGAGGTGTCTGCTTGCAGGAGCCTCCTGTGTCATGGAAGGTGAAGAGGCTTCTGTAGAGGTAGCAAGTGCCCCCCAACCCTCCTCAAATAATATTCTAAGAATTGTTTCAAGTCCCAGATCTCTTCCATGAGATGGTTCTTCTCCTTCTTTGTGACCTGAACTCCTCTGGCAAAGCCTCTGGGCATCCGTCTCAGAATTAAATCTATAACCATCATTCCTAACAGTTCATTTTCCGTTGGCCCCAGTTAGTCTCAAGAAACTGGAAAGGACAGCCTTGTGGGTTTTCCCATTGAGTGTGTCTGTGGGAAAGGATGCTCCAGGCCTGGCAGTGGCGTGAGCTCTCCAGCCTCTCCAGCCCTCCCTCTGACCTTACTTCTCCACAGTGGGTAGGAGCCTGAGGCTGCCTTGCAGCCATGGAGTGCTAGAAGGAGTTGGTTTCCAGAGCCCCAGGTAACTGGCTTTTCTAGCAGCGTCCAGTGTTTAAGGGAAATGGAATGTCTCCTGGCTAGCTATCTTCCTGACCTCTCATCGAACCCAAGCCCAAGGCCCATCTAGGCAATCTGGGAAAAGGAATCAAATTGCTCAGAAACTATCCACTTAAACAAAGTCAGAAATAACTCCAATATGGAAACAACGCTCAAGTTTGATCCAGACTTAGAAAAGAGAAACCCACCTCTGGGCTCCGCAGAAGGATGCAGTCATTACATGTACCAGAGGACGCAGGTCATTCAGGCAGAAAGTCCCTCCCAAAGTCTGTTTTTCCTTAAACTTTCCCCATATTCAATTCAACGCAGCAAACATTTATTATACATCTTCTATGTCAAAAGCTTATGCTTAGTTCCAGAATGAAAAGATCCCTCCCTGCCTTCAAGAAACTCGTGTTTTAAAGGTGGTATACATGCACACAGATAAATAAATGGGAAGCACAGACCAGGCCATTTTAATCAGTCCATAGCTCACTCTTTCAGTCTACACTCACAGATCAGATGACCAGAGGAAAGCTGTTCCCTCCCCAGATTCTAAAGGTTTTGGGATATTCGCGCGATGGATCTCTTTAGTTCTATCATTCATGAGCCCCCATCTGGTATGTCCTCTTCAATATCAATCACCTATGATTGTTGCCCCAATGTAATTTTTTGATCAGTTGATCTCTCCTCAATATCAATGAACTAGTTAATATCGATTGGCTTTTACAATGGGATATTAACTGAAAAGTTATAGCAAGGACTGAAATAGAAAAATTTCTCACACTAAGAACACCCCCTCTTCTACCACCTCCATTGCAGGGGTGCTCAAACTTAAAGCAGGGATGACCAAACGTTTTCCCCACCAAGTTTCCTTTTAGGTGTGGTCCAGCCAAGGATGAGTCAATCCCTTGCTCGCAGGACATGGGGTCTCAGCTGACGATGGATTGATTCTCTGCTAGGCTGAGTCAAGCAGATTCTCAGGGGGCTTGGCTGCCTTCTCACTTTGTACCTCCATCACTCAGCCTCGTTCCTGTCACAAAATAGAGCTACCCAAAGTCTCTGCCACCAATCTTTGGAAGCTCAGAGGCTCACAACCTGATCTGTTCCATCTCCAATGTTAGTTCACCTAAAATTAGGAAAGAATAAAGATAGAGAAGCCAATGGTGATAATGGCACCGTGCCTTGATGGCCCTAGAGTAGCCCAGGTGAGGAGAGAAGGCAGTCAGCATGAACGACTCTTGCCCTTTCCTCCACTCTACACTCAAAGCAGTCTTCACCTCCCTTGCCATCAGGGAAGAGAGAGTCCTTCCATTTTTCTGAACATTTTGTAGATAAACTCAGTTTGGGATTAGCAGTCATTAAAGGACTTTTTGTCATCATGCAGTAGGCCAATAGGTAACAGTCGGAGAATGTCTGTGCTTGGTGTCAATCAAGGAGGATGAAGGGCTGGTCCATCACGTCATGCATGTCTAGAAACAAGATCACCAGACTTTCATGCACAGAGACAAGGGATAGGGCATAGTGTGAATGCTTGAAGAACTAGACTCTCTTTGGCCAGCCTCCTCCTCCTACTCCCTCGTCACAAATGACTTTATCAACAAGCTTTTATTCAGAATATACTATAGGAAGTCTTGATCAACGACCCACATAAAACCCAGAGGAATTGTGCATCGGCTATGGAAGGGGGTTTGGGGGAGGGCAGGGAAAGAACGTGAATCTTGTAACCATGGAAAACATTCTAAATTAATTAATTAAATAAAAATTCCCAAATCTTAAAAAAAGAAAGAATATACTCTATGTCAGGCTCTGGGAGTACTTGCCCTCAAGGTGCTTACATTCCACTGGGGGAAGGGGAGGATTTAATATGTGTACCAAGAATTTGGTGCAAACAAATGAAAAATAAAATTAAAATGGAATTTCAATAATAAAAATATATAATATGAATTCTAAATAAAATATCACTTCTGAAGGAAGTCAGGAGTAACATCTGCTGTTAGAATGTTCCTGTATTGATGATTTAAGGGCCAGCCTCAAAGCATGAGCCATTTAATCAGAGGAACAGTCCTTTTTCCTTCACTTCAGCCCTGGATGGTTTGAAGAATCCCCTCAAGGTCTACATCTTCTCCTCCAGGAAGCACTGTGATAGCTACAGAGAATAAAGTGCAGACAGCTATTATTGGAGAGACCCAGAAGCTCTTAACTTCTCCTACTTACAAAGTTGCTGCCCAGACTGAATAGATTCATCTCAGCCTCTTTCTTTGGCCACCAAGCTCTTGGAAAGAAATACAAAGCAGAAGAGACGGCCAATGGGACGATCTAGACCTGGGACCACGGAGACAGATACCTACCCAGGATGCCATGGGTCAGCAACTGACATCCCTGCCAGAGTGAGGATAGGGAAGAAGAAATATGTGCCCCTCACTGCGTGGGTTGTTCCAAACCACATATTCAGGAGAGAGAAAGAAAAAAGCAAGACCAGAAGATGTTTGTCCCAAGAAAGTCGACTGAGTGGGCAGCTTGTCAGTGTGCGAGCCTCTTCCGATGCATCCCCTGCCCATGCCATCATCCAGGGATCTCTGTGCCGTCCCTCAGTGCCAAGTCCTTCAGAGCGGAAGTAGAGCCTGAGTGGCTCCATGGCTTTAAGTTCTCTTTCTGGATTTCATCTAGAACTCCTGCCCTTTTAAACGGGTTCTTTGATAAATCTCAAAACAAATAAATAAGTAAACTGGTTCTTCTCTTGCTTCTCATCTCTTGCCCATCTGTCTTTTCTCCCTTTTGCTTATGTCTTTTGTCTCATTTTCTTGTCTCTTTCCCTCGTTCTTGTCTGGTTGGGGTGGGGTGGGGGAGGAAACTTTTTTTTGCCTTTTTATACAAAAATTAAGTTCAATATAGCCTGTAGCTCCTTTGTCAATCGATTTTTAGATTAAAAAGTCAAAGAGGGAAAAAAAGTGACCCAGCATCCTGTTTATCTCCATTTCAACTTCCTTTCTTACAACCCTTCCCTTCCATCTTAGAATCAACACTGTGTGTTGGCTCCAAGGCAGAAGAGTGGTAAGAACTGCTGGCAATGGCAGCTAGGAAATGTCTGAGGTTAGATTTGAACCCAGGACCTCCCCGTTCCAGGTCTGGCTCTCTCTCTGTCCAGTCAGTCACCTAGGCGCTGTTCAACTGATTGTTAATGGAGAGCACACTGTTAGTGCTGAAGAGTAACCTCTGGGAACCCTAAGAGGAGAAATAGTATAAATGCCAATAAATTTGAACTATTATTATTGACTTCCCCCAAAGTACCCTGCCTTCAAGGAGATTATAATAAAGTTGGGAGGAGGTGGGGAACTACATACATATACACAAAAAGATAACTGAGGGGGCAGCTAGTGGTTTGAGAGTCAAGTCGGGAGATGGGAGGTCCTGAGTTCAAATGTGACCTTAGATACTTCTTAGCTGTGTGACCCTGGGCAAGTCACTTGACCCCATTGGCCTATTATCCCTTACCACTCTTTTGCCTTGGAGCCAATACACAGTATTGATTCTAAGACAGAAGGTGAGGGTTAAAAAAAAATAGATAACCAAATCATAGAATGATTTGGAAGCGACAAAGAACCTGGAATATCAGAAGTGAAGGAGCATTTGAGAGATGACCCGCCTTATCTAATCCTCTCATTTTACAAATGAGAAAACCAAGGCCCAGAGAGGGCTGACAAAGATACCAAGCCGGAAAACCTTGACCCCATGCCATGCCGGGATTAGTTAAAGCCACTGGGGTTGTTTAGGCTAGAGAGAGAAAGACTATTCAAGGGCAACATGAGCGGAGTTTCAAAGGATAGGAAGCATTTTCCTGGGGAAGAGGGATTAGCCTTGTTCTGCTTCACACAAGAGAGCAGGAATAGGAGTAAGGGGGGGAGTTGCAAATATTTAGATTTGGCTAAAAGAGGAATTCCTAATAAATTAATGGAGCTGTCCCAAAGAGGAAAAGAGAGATAATGAGTTGTTCATTGCTAGGCTTTGAGTGGTGGCTGTATGAAGGTTTCTGCAGGGGTTAAGGGAGAAGATTCCCATTCTGCTATGAGCTAGACATGGTCCCTCCCAGCTTGGAGATGCTATGATTTTTATTTATATCAGAGAAGAGACTAGAATCCGGGCACTTTGGTTTCCAGTTTGGTGCCTCTTTTCCCTGCTCCCCATTGATTCTCATGAGCATCAATGATCTAACAAGAGCCACTATTTTACTGAAAACAAACTAAGGATTTGCTTTGCTAAATTCAATCAAAACAGACCTTAGCCATCAAAACTGCTGAGGGTACTTTACTATTCCACAGAGATGGAGACGTTCGCATCCATTATCCGTGCCCAAACTATGGTAGAGCCTTCCAAGCTTGGGTTGGCCACCATTGGACACGCCATACATGGACCCGGATGCTGTAGTGTCATTTGTGTCCTCTTCAAGGACAACAACCGATCCATCAGCCAACTGTTCCACCCCTGAGACCCAGGCTTAGAAAGGAGCCAGGAAACGAGCTTGCGCCCCAATCCCCTGGATGTGATCCACGGTGCTATGTGAATTCTCCTTAGCCATTCTCACATTTGTGATTTGCCCAATCCCAAGGACTCTTGGAACTCTGTGACCTTTTATTATAAGTTAACTATCTGTGTAACTCTCTGTGTGCTATTATATGTTCTATGTTAACTGTATTTTATAAGATGGTGGGCCCATCGCTCTGAGAGAAGAAGAGATTTTTGGGAGAGTGCTACCCTCCAACTCCCAACGGGATGACCATCCCATTTCACCAAAATGGAAAATCCTCTGGAGAAGGCCTAAGCTTCCTGGCATGGGAGAGAGCCACCAGTAACCCATGTCCCCATCTCCCATGGCTCCATGTAGAATATGGCGCAACCTCTACTGAAGGTGACCAGCCTACCGGAGAGGCCTGGGCTTGGGCCGGACATTCCTTGCAGCCCCCCATGCCCCTCAGCTTGGGTTCCTAATCTGGAGGAAGCAGCTTGCCTGGGAGCTCTCTTCCTCCCTCTCTCTCCCTCTTTCTTCTTCTTTTGGTCAAGCTTGCTGGAAGGCACCATGAATTATGCACAAGTTTGCTCCTCTGGCCGCCTCACATCTGGATTTATTGACTCCTCAGGAGACGGCCTGTCGTGTTCCACAGCAGACTGCCCCCATTTGAATTGGATGATTGAGTTTAAATTACTGAGAAATGGTTCTGGGGCCGGCGATCCAACATAAATAGACAGACGGCCTCGGCCCGGCCAGGCCTGAACCGTAGAAGTTAGCCCACGACTGAGCAGCATGCGGGGTTGGGCGTCTGGCAGACCCAAGGGAGATGATACATTCAATTCACCACAGGGCTGGGAGAGCAAAAAAGGAAGAATGGACGCAGATAGTAAACTATGCGACAACAGAGAGGGGAATAATTCAGAACAGGTTGGGCCCATCGTCAACAGCCGGAGTGTATTTCAGGACATTCGTGGAGGAAGAGAAAGGGGCCCAGGCCCTGTGGAGGAACAACTTAAAGGAGGTGGGAGAGAGATAAAAATCATGATTTCTTTGTGTTGCTCATGACACGGGGGAGATAATGAGATTGGAATTTTCAGGGTAAATCTAATTTACTGTTCAGTATTTATGCTCTGGTTTCATGATTTTTTTTTCATTTAAAAAAAAATGTGTCCTGGGGGCGTGCAAGCTTGAGTTTCACTTGCTTCCGATGACAAGATGAGGCCAGGGAAATTTCTTTTCCCGTTCCTGGCTGGCTCCCCTCCCAGGACCATTCAGGCCTGTCTGGCTCAGCCTCACACACCCATGCCCATACAAATAATCGTAACTGGTGACCCAGGACTAAAGTTCTGGGTTTACGAAAACTTGGGGACTCCTCAAAAACAATCTCTCTTCTGGCTTGGGCCTCCCCCACCATGGTTTCTGCCATGAACATTGTAATTTGCCTCAATTTGAACCCAGGCAAGGTTTCCCCAAAAGACACTAGATTCTGACTCCCGTCAGGGTCTCTACCAAATAGAGCAAGAGCCGGATATTGAGTATAGGATGGGACTTACTTCAACTGGAAGAAAACACAAAGGACTTGCACCCGAGACCTAGCAACCCACTGGCAGAGACTGGATTCACACCCAGGTCTCCCACAATGCCAGGGCCAGGGCCTAATCCCACATGTCACGCTCTGGTTTCACCATATAATGTCTAATTGTCCATGACCAGGCTCCCACTTGGCCTCACTCTCAGGTTATCACACCTACAGCTGTGCCATGGGGCAGGGGAAGCAAAAATTATTTCAATGGATATTTTTCTACTGTAAAAATTAAATTATAATCTCAAATAATAAAACATTATATTTTAGGAGGTTTATTAAATGATCATTAGAAATTAAGGAATGAAGAGGATACAAAATAAAAACCATGTGCCCACAGCTGATTAGCCATTTTAAAAATCCCCACCTTGCCACCATCACCGCTGATTGCTGTATCATGCCCACAAGAGCACGTGGGAGACGTTACCACCAGTTAAATACCAATAACGTGATCCCGCCAACATGGAGACACGGGAGAGATTATAGGGAATTTTGGGAAATACCAAGGACTTCTGGGGAATGAAGTCAAAGGTTCAAAATCTCCATTTATACGCTACCCATCAGGTTTTGGATTTCTTTTAAATCCCCTTTTAAATCAATACTGTGTATTGATTCCAAGGCAGAAGAGTGGTCAGAGTAGGCAATGGGGGTAAGGTGTCTGAGGCCAGATTTGAACCCAGGTCCTCCCCTCTCTAGGTCATGGCTCTCCATCCACTGAGCCACCCAGCTACCCCCTCTACCCGTCACTTCTTTTTTTTTAACCTTACCTTCCATCTTGGAGTCAAAACTGTGTATTGGCTCCAAGGCAGAAGAGTGGTAAGGGGGATCAAGTGACTTGCCCAGGGTCACACAGCTGGGAAGTGTCTGAGGCCAGATTTGAACCCAGGTCCTCCCCTCTCTAGGCCATGGCTCTCCATCCACTGAGCCACCCAGCTTCCCCTTCTACCCATCACTTCTAATTGGGCATGGGGGCATTATAGCAGGTCACAGATCTTCCAAGCTAGACAGAACCACAGAGGCCACCCAGTCTATACTTTACTTGACTAAGAATCTTCTCTGTAACATCCTTAACAGGTACCATCACCACCACCCTCTGCTCTCACACTCTGCTGGAATTCTTCGAGTAACAGGGAATTCGCTCCCTTGGTTTGGAGTTTCAGAGGCAGATTTCAGCTCAGTACAAGGAAAAACTTCCTGACAATCAGAGCCTTTGTAGGAGCTAAAATTAGTTTCTCTGCTAGAAGTATTATATTTTTATGAGATTTATTAAGATTAAGAATTAAAGAAAATACAAAATAAGAAAGCACATGTCTAGGAGGGCCGAATGGCCCATTCACTTACACTACATCATGAGAGATGCATCTGCTCAGAAGCGGAAGTAGGAAGAGAGAGCCAGTAGGCTTTACTTCTTTTTAAAAATAGAAATTTTGATCTTGCCCAGGTAGGGATCTCAGTGAGATTAGAGGGCATCTTGGGAACTAGAGCAAGGACTTCTGGGGATTGAAGTCCGGGGTTCAAATCTCCATTTTTACACCTTTCAAGAGGAAATTTACTAAGAGATCAAAAATAATTGTACAAAACATTCTTCCCAAACTGGGGGTGTACTGTTGTCTCTTACACCCATAGACCACCAGGGAGAATGAGCTCAAACCTGCAGCAGATCTAGACAACACATGTAGCAAAGGGAATCCTTTTCCTCCTTCATGAAGACTTCAAGAAGTTCTCCTAAGGTGAGCTCCTTGTCAGGCGGGCAAGTCTTCTGGCCCTCTGCTAGTCCACAGACAGTCCTTCTCTCTCCCATAAGAGTTCTAGCTCTCTGAAGCCATCACCATCGCCATGGAGCTCTCTTCCTGCATCCATCTGTGGCTGTTTCCTGTCCTTAGCCCTAACTCCTCTGGTCGCCACTGCTACTGCATCTGGTCCCTGATGGAACCCCAGAATCTCCAGAACTCATCAGGCCACTTGGACATGCCCATCCTGGAATGCTAATTTGCTTAAAAACAGGAAGAAAATGGCACAAAAGAAATAAAGGTATCCTGTGGTCTTGGACTCATCTCCTATACCTGGCAGATCAAAGCATTCTGTTGGGGGCTGCTAGGTGGCTCAGTGAATGGAGTGCCAGGCCTGTCGATGAGAGGTGCCTAGGTTTGAATCGGGCTTCTTCCCAGCTGTGTGACCCTGGGCAAGTCACTTCACCCCTCATTGCCCAGCCCTCACCGCTCTTCTACCTTGGAACCAAAACATAGTATTGATTCTAAGATGGTAGGGGAGGGCTTAAAAAATAAACATTTATGAAGTGCCTGCAAATTCCAGGCACTGCCCTAAGCACCAGGGAGACAGTAAAAGGGAAAAGATAGTCCTTGTCCTCAAGAAGCTTACATTCTACATCAAAGCCAACAGGAGTAGCCATGGCAGCACCAACACTGAGCCCAACCACTCCAAGAGCAGTGCCACAGATGTCAAAGGTCAGCACCCAGATCCAACCCCACACAAGGCAGTGTTGAGGCACAGAGGAGCGTGAGGGAGGCCGTACCCTCTTGCCCTGGGGCTGGGGTTGAACTCATCGAGTTTCTCCGCCTGGGACCAGCTCTTTGTCCAGTCCAATAATTGAGTCCTGAATCAGAGCAGATTCCTTCCCTTGAAGCTGTCTTCAGAGAGACTCAATTGGAAGAAGGGGGGAAGACTCCAGATTTAATTAAATATCCATCTGTCCTTTATGGCAGAAGGAATGGGAACATCTTGTCTGCGCCAACACTGTTCTAATTAGCCCAAGGCCTGAGAGTGATAAGGGCTGAGATTGGAGCCAGAGAGAGATGAAGGGGCCAACTTCTTCCCGAAGCGATCCCTTCACAGCCCAGAATACCCTTTATTGATCCCTACGTCTGAGGACCAACCTTAAAGCAAAGGGCCTGGGGTCCATGGACTCACATGGAAGCCTGAGAGGCCTCCAGTTGGGTTCCCAAACACTACCTAAAAGTTGAGGAGAGAGAATGGAGGATGGACGAAAGAGTCCCAGACTGAGTCAGAAGCTCTTCATGCTTACATTCTTCCAGGCTCTGAAGCTGTAATCCTAGGACCCTCATACTAGGTTGTTGATTGGTTTTGCCTCTGAAAGTGACCCAAATAGCTCTACCCCCGGAAGTGGGTATGGTCTTAAAGGGCGTACCCCACTCTTCCTTCATGAGATCCTATGCAGGCCTAATTTTTTGTTTGTTTTGTTTTGTTTTCAGAAAAGTTGTCATGAGAGACTCTCTCAGTCCAAGCAGAGACCTTGGCAAGCAGTAGGCTATCAGGATGGATAGCGGGGTTCTGCTCTTCTTCAACCTTGTTGGGGTGGGTGGAGAGGATGCTATCTCTTCCTCGTGCCCAGAGGGCTTGGCTCAAAGAAACATAACTTGGAGAAAACTTTAAAATAGACTGAAGCACAAAATTTCAGAGTTGGGAGGGACTTTGGCAGCCATATGGAGTCCAACCCATACCCAAAAGGGTAACAACCCAAGGGGTCATCTAATCTTTATTAGAAGACCCCCAAGAAATGGAAAATCAGAGCCTCTAGAGATCAAACATTCCACTCTTGGGTAGCTCTCATCGTTAGGGAGTTTTTCTTATCTTCAGACCTAAACTTACCTTTTCAAATTCCACTCATTGGGGGCAGCTGGGTGGCTCAGTGGATTGAGAGCTAGGCCTAGAGATGGGAAGTCCTAAGTTCAAATCTGGCCTCAGCCACTTCCTAGCTGTGTGATCCTGGGCAAGTCACTTCAGCCCCATTGCCTAGCCCTTACCACTCTTCTGCCTTGGAGCCAATACACAGGACTGACTCCAAGATGGAAGGTAAGGGTTTTATTAAAACAAAAAAATCAAATTCCACTCATTGCTCCTGGGTCTGCCAAATAGATCCAAATAGAACAAATCCAATCCTTCTCTGTATGACAGCTCTTTCAACACTTCAAGACAACTAACATGTCGCCCACATGGGTCTCTTTTCATTGGTTCAAAGTCCTCGGAACCATTCTGGTTGCCCTCTTCTGGACACTCTCCAGGTTATCGATGTCTTTCTTAAACCAACATATACCATCCATGTTCAATGGAACAAAGCCAAGCACTGGAGGCTTCCTGCCATGTTGACGTTAAACCATTAACAATCATCCTCTGAGTCTAGTCTTCTCAGTCAGGAATCCGTCTGGTAGTGTTATTGGCTAATCTATATCTTTCCTTCTCCACAAGGATAGAATGAAATACTTTATCAAAATATTTACAAAAATCTAGATAAATTAGATCCACAGCATTCCCCTCGTCTACAGTTTAGCAATCCTGTCAAAAAAGTCGTCAAGTTTAGTCTGTTATTTCTTGTGCTCAATAGAGTCCTGCTGGCTCTTTCTCCTCACTGCTTCCTTTTCTAAGTATTCGCCACCATCTCCTTAATAATCGGAGCTCAGACTTGCCCAAGAATTCAAGTCAAACTCATTGGCCTATAGAGGCCGACTTCCCTTTTTTGGAAAACAGAACCCCTTCACCCTTCTCCAGCCTTGTGGCACCTCTCTATTTTCTGTGCCCTTTCAAATGGCAAAGACAAATGAATTGGTTTAATTACAGAATCACAGAATGCCAAAGTTGGAAAGAGAACTCAAAGGCCATTTTGTGTAACCCATAACTGTTCCCAAACCCTGTCCACAACACACACGACAAGAAGTTGTCCGTCCTCTGCTTAGAGTTCTCTAGTGAGGAAGAGCCCATTCTATCCTGAGGCTGTCTGGTTCTCCCTGGGCAGCTTTTTTAGAAAATCTGCCTCTTTTCGACTTCTATCCCTGTTCCTGGTTCTAACCTCTAGGGTTAAATGTGGTCCCCCTTCCAATGCGTCAGGACATCAGTGTTGACCAGTCAACTTCCCTTTCCCCTGGCCTCGTTAGTCTTCCCTTCTCTGGACCAATCATCATTGGCCCCTTCTACTGATCTTCTTGTGGCCTGGATTCAAGGCCCCTCGTCATCTTGGTCTTCCTTCCTTGGACACTCTCTAACTTTTCAATACCCTTCTTGAAATCTTGCTCCCAGGAGTACATGGGATTTGACTGGGACAGGAAACAAAGGAACTATTCCCTGCCTTGTCCTGGAAGCTCAACCTCTCCTAATGCAGCCTAAAGGCTTCCTTTGGCAACTGCCATGTATGATGAGTATGATGAGGATGGCATTGTGAGCTTACACTGTGCTCTATCATTGGGCATAGTACAGAGAAAGGAATGTTTTCCATCCCTACCAATTTAAATTTTGGTAGCTCAGAAGACTACCAAAGAACCTACTATGTGCCAGTCATTTAAAAATATTATCTCAGGGCAGTGAGATACCACAGACTTCAGGTAGGTCTGGAGTCAGGAAGTCCTGGGTTCAAATCTGGCCTCAGATTCTTCATAACTATGGTACCCTGGGTAAGTCATTTAACCCCATAGCCTAGCCCTTCCACTCTTTAGCCTAAGATCCAATACTTAGTATTGATTCTAAGATGAAAGGTAACATTGTTGTTGTTGTTTTTAAAGGTAGAGGATCTCAAACTACCTTTTACTTACTTATTACAAATCTGGCCTCAGACAGTTCCTCAGACTCTGGACAAGTCATTTAATCCCAATCATTTACCCCTTACTGCTCTTCTGTCTTATATTAAGACAGAAGGTGAGGGTATAGGATATATATATATATATATGTGTGTGTGTGTGTGTGTGTGTGTGTGTGTGTGTGTGTGTGTGTGTGTGTGTGTAAAATCTCACTTAATTTTCATAATAACCTTGAGAAAGTAAATGCTAGTATCCCCATTTTGCAGTTGAAGAAAAAGAGGCAGACAGAAGTGAAGTGCTCAGGAAAGATCTGAGAACAGATTTGAACTCAGATCTTCTTGAATCCAATCCCAGCACTCTATCCATTGGGACCCCCCAGTTTCACATTTTTTACACAAAGTCAATCTGAAGTACAATATAAGTCTAATTAGTCTTGAGCCTGCTCACCACAGAGTTTAATAAATGCCCATTGACTGACTAATATGTTGGTAAAACAACCAAAAAGACTTTAGACAACTTTAGAGAAAACATAATGTCCAGGACTGGGGAGGTGATGTCTTGCCATCTTCTGCTCTGATCTGCTCACTTCTGAATTTGGGGTTCCATTCTGAGAATCACATTTTTAGAAATAAATGAGTCAATTAAAAGTATTTATTAAGTATTTACTATGTGCCAGATACTATGCTGAGCCCTGGATAAGACATAAAAAAGATGGTCTTCCTTCCCTCAAGGATCTTGCATTCTACTAGGGAAACCCAACACATATCGAGGAACAGAGTCCATGAATAGGAGTTTTGGTCTGGGGAGTTATAAAAATGGAGAATTGAAGGAAGTCTATACCATTTACAAAACAAATGGAATTCTTGATTCTATAATTGTATCCAGAACAAGAAATTGAAGAGAGAGGGCAAGTGATGGACTTTGTACATGGTGGAAGGCAGATGTCAAGAGGGTCTACAGCTGGATAACTAGATGGGAGATGAAGATAAAATATGATCTGGTTCCTGGGGCCAGCTGATTGATATAATAAACTAAATGGACTTGTTTGCACTCACTTAATAACCAATCAATATTATTTTCTTTAATTTATTACTTCTTTGCTTCTCTTCTTCCAGATTGGGTTTTCACCTCTGTGTATTTGCATTCCTGGTCCATTGTTCTCTATTTTGTATGTCTGATGAGGTTAGCCACTATAGATTCAAGTTTATTCTGTTGATTATTTCTGTTGTGTTGGCCATATATTCTGCTTTCACAATTCTTATCTTTCTTTCATACCATTTGGGAATATCCTGCTGTGGTTCCATTCTCTCTTGAGAATCAACAGGGCCATCTGCCTCATCATATATTGATTTACTTTCCTTTGTTTTGCAACATTTAATCATGGGTGTCTGGACTCCATTAACTGATCTGGAGGCCATATTCCCTTCTATTATTAACATATTCATTGTTGGTTTAACTATTTATTTTCCAGGTCTTTAGTTGAGTTTCCTTCATTCTGAGATCTTTGACAATTTTGACTTTCTTAGTTATATTCCCCTATAGCTCACTTTCTGACTCCTTCCCCTTTGATGACAATTTCCCTAAGGACTAGACATCGAAGATATCTTAATTTCCTCCTATTCTTGGGGATTCACATTTCACTGGCTTCAGTTTCTGCCCAAAATGACAAAACTAGTCCTATGTGCTAGTGTCTCAATTCCTCCTATTCCTCAGTTCTATAACACAAAGCACTGGCACACTGAGGTCTCAGCCAGATCAAGTTTCTGTCTTTTGGTTTCTTTGGCATGGGGGATCATGGGGATGGAAGGGGAAGTGAATTTTGTTGCAGATACACAGGTCAACTTGTACAACTCTACTGGAGTGTTATGGGTGTTGGAGGTGGGTGTGCTGAGTGAATATACTAGGGGTTAGGCATTAGTAGCCTTCTCTGCTATTAATTAATTAAACTTCTTGGTGTTTTAGACCATGGAGATAGCTGAAGTTGTGTTATCTAATAAATAATTTCTATTTTGATGAGATTTGAGAGGTCATGAGGATCAGAGGAAGTATTTAGTCATTTACTTTGTTGTCATGTCAGTCAGTCAATAAATATTTATTTAGTGCCTGCTCTTGGCCAGACACTATACTAAGTACTAGGGACACATGAAGAGGGAAAAGACAGTCCCTACCTTCAAGGAGCTCAAAATATAATCGAGGAGGGGGAACAACAAACAGATATGTACCCAAAAGCTATATATAGTAAAAAATAGGAAGTAATTAAGAGATGAAAGGCACTAGAATTAAGAGGGATTAGTAAAGGCTTAGTGTAAAAGATAAAATTTTAGTTGGGATTTAAAGGAAGTCAGAGAAGCCAGTAGGCAGAGATGAGGAGAGAGAACATTCCAGGCATGGGAGACAGTCAGAGAATATGCCAGGAGCTAAGAGATGGTGTGTCTTGTTTGTGGAATAGCCAGAGGCAATGGGGATTAAGTGACTTGTCTGAGGTCAGTATTGAACTCCCATCTCCAGGCCTGGATCTGTATCCACTGTTCACCCAACTACCCCATATCCTTCATTTTTGAAAAGGTCCAAAGAAATCATGGGTGACTTCTTGACATGTTTGAGTTAGATTTAAGTGAGACAGAGTTACCCGGACATCAGCCTCTCTCTCTTCTGAAGTCATCCAAGTCAAGATACAGGTGATGGCCTTGGCATCTTTGATGTCTGACCAAGCCCTGAGCACTCTATAGCATGGCTATTGGAACAAATTGTTCTCGTATACCCCTTCCATTGGAGAAAGTGTTTACTTGCTTGGGGTAGATACACTCCCAACTTGCCAGTAGATTTGAGGCCTGTTGATTATCCTTAAACTAGTTTAGCCTACCCACCAATGCAATTTTGTCAGGGTGCAGCCACTGTACATGCATAGCTTCTTGGAGTCATAGGCAAGAGCTGGGTGCGAGGTGGCTACCCAAGGTGGATGAGCAGCCCCAAGCCCTCTCACCAGAGGAGCGAGTCCTCATGCATCCCCCTCCTTGGAGTATAAGCTTGGCAACAGAATCTCTGGGATTGAAGACGTAGACATTCTAGCAAATTTTTATTTTTTAAAGCACAATCCCCAAAATAACCACGATGGATGGACCAGTTCTCAGCTCAGTCACCCACATATTAATGTGGGTGTGGGTGTCTTTATACGGTCACTACACTGTGGATGGTATAACTAGCCGTTCCTAGTCCCTATGTATGTCACAATGTCAGTTTCTTTAGGGCAAGAACCATTTCATTTAAAAAAAGAAGAAGAAGAAGAAGAAACGTCATATCTCCACATCTGTAAGACCTTAATAAATGCTTGGTGGATAGGATTATTTATGCAAATTTGCTGAATAGTGCATTTCCTGGCAGATTAACTTTTATCGCATCTGTACACATCTAGTTATTTTTGTATGGGGGTCTGGCACAATGAATGCACAGACCCCATCCATTTGCATGAGTAATTCAATCTCTCCACATGGAAAAGAACATGGGAAGCTTGCTCACGGGAGAATGGCGATGAAACATAACAAAGGCTCAGACATGAAGGGCCGATTGGCTGATTGGCTCAGGGGCATTCAACAAGACCCCTCAATTTTTGCCCTTTTTCCTCTTTGTTCCATTGGCATTTCGAAGAACTGTGACGCTCTTGTAATATCCAGTAAGACTCTTTAGGGCTCCTAAGAAATGGGGCCTCTATGGATTTTTCATTTATCCTTTTACATTCTAAATGAAGGAAGTTTTTTTGTTTTTTTTAAACCCTTACCTTCTGTCTTGGAGTCAATACTGTGTATTGGCTCCAAGGCAGAAGATTGGTATGGGCTAGGCAACGGGGGTCAAGTGACTTGCCCAGGGTCACACAGCTAGGAAGTGGCTGAGGCCAGATTTGAACCTAGGACCTCCCGTCTCTAGGCCTGGCTCTCAATCCACTGAGCTACCCAGCTGCCCCCTTGAAGGAAGTTTTAACAGATGGGAGAGTGGACCCCAGAAAACTGGGCTGGGCTTTGAAGCACTTGTGGCATTGATCTCCCAAGGATCCACGATTCACCTCTGGGGGCAATGTTCAAGGCTCTAGCAAAGAGGAAGGATTTGTATGGCCGCCATGTTGAATCTGGAGATGAATTTAGTAGGACCATTGCAATGGAGAAACTGAGTCAAATTTTGAGACTACTTCACCAGGGCATGGTATGGTATGGGAAGAAGTTCCAGGAAAAATGTTTGGATTTTGTCCTTGCTCTATCTTTGAAGTAAATATCCCTTTATAAAAGTTACCCAGTGTTAAAGAGAGCTGGGAGCCCACAACAATGGGAAAATGGAATCAGTGGGTGCTGAAAGCAATGGCAGTAGAGAAGAGACATCTCTACCTCTCCGAGGGTGCCCCAGAACCATGAGCGAGGTAGTAGGCCGGCTCTTTTTATCTTTTTAATTTGTTTAATTCAAAGATCATTTATTTTCCCAACGTCATGGAATAATAATTTTCAACAGACACTTTCCAAAATTATAAGACCCAAACCATCTCCCTCCCTCCCTCCCCTCCCTCGCCCACTCAGAGATGGTAAGCAATTTGATCTGGGCCACATACGTATCATCATGCAAAACCCATAGGAGCACACTCATACAGAACCAAAAGCCCCAAATAGACCGTAAATACACTGATGGGAAAGACAGTCTGCCTTGATCCACATCCGACTTCAGCAGTTCTTTCTCTGCAAGTGGGTCGCATTCCTTAGCCTAAGTGCATGCCTGGTCTTGAGATAATGGGGTGAAGGCTTAGTACATATACGTGTTGCCTTCCCACTAGAAAGTATGATCTTGGGCCAGCTAGGTGGCACAGTAGAAAGAGGGTCAGGCTTGGAGTTGGGAGGACCTGGGTTCAAATTTAGCCTTCCTCCTTGGATGACCCTGGGTAAATCGCTTAACCTCGATTACCTAGCCATAGCCCTTCTGTCTTAGAATTGATTAAAAGAAGAATGTGTGATCTTGAGAACAGGCTCAGTAGTTTTACTTTTCTTTGCATCTCCCAGAATTTAAAAATTGTACAGGTTTGATAAATGCTTTTTGACTGACTCTGCCATATTGCAGAGGGTAGGGCCCACCCAGAGAGTCTCTAAATACATTAATCCAGTTCAATAAACACTGAATCAGAGTTATCCATTTAGAGTTGGGAGGGACCTTAGAGGTTACCTAGTCCAACTCTCCCCATTTGGTAGATGAGGAAACTGAGACCCAGAGAATTGGGGACACACAGCAGAGGCTGAATCTATGCTTAGACTTAGCCCTGGAAGGGAAGCCAACAAGTCCAACCCTGGCATTTTACAAATGAGGAAACTGAGGCATGGTAAAGACATAAATGACTTACCTAGGATCATCCGGCTAGTAAATTTGCCTGAGACAGGATTGGAACCCAGTTCTTCTTTCTGGCTCCAGGTCCAAGGTTGCTTCTCAATTGTTGGTCAAGAAGCTCCATCATGGAGTTGCCTATGGTCATGACATAGCATACCTACATGGACTGTGTCAGTGCGTGTCAGTTCCAATATGATGTCATTTTAATGAAGAAAGCAGGGCCCCTCACGCATGGGCAGGTCGATGACACATATGTCCAGGCGCACTCAAGCTTGAACATCAAAGGTCTGGAGAAGCCCTCTGGCCTCCACCCTCCATGCGTGAGGCGCCCTAATGCCTCATGCAGGGCCTGACAGGCTGTTTATTTTTGTCTCCTTTGGATCCAGAGCCTTGGGAGTGACCGGTAGGAGATCAAAGCCAGGCTCTCCGATCGGCTCTGTGCCCCCTCCCCCATCCCTGACCCCTAGAGCCTCCTGGCCAGGCCAAAGCCCAACAGATGTGGCCTGAGTGAGGGAGGAAAGGCCAGTCCCAAGGCCTGCATTCTGAGTCTCTCAGTCCCTGACTGCCTGGTAGGCACCAGCTTTAGCTTCGTCCCTCTTTTCGACCCAAGCCAGGCCCCTGTCAGGACCTTATCCTCCAGGGAATTGAGAACCCAAGGGAGAAAGGAAGAAAAAGGAAAAGGATATTCAATGGGAGCTCAGGGATGCTTCCATAATCAAGGATGGAGGGTGGATTAAATCAACTGAACACGCATTATTTAAAGGCTCATGGTGCATAAGGCATTGTGTTAAGCTCTGTAGAAACACACTTGACCTGGTTTCTCTGTGCCTCAGTTTCCTCATCTGTAAAATGGAAGAAGTTTGTTCTCATTAGCTTTTAAGGTCCCTTCTATCACTAAGTGGGCAATGCTATGATCCTGTGGTAGCAGGTAGATGGTAGTCAGGAAGGCTCCTCTTTTGGAGTTCAAATCTAGCCTCAGACACTTACTAGCTGTGTAAACCACTCAACCTTGTTTGCCTTGGTTTCCTCATCTGTAAAATGAGCTAGAGAAGGAGATGGAAAATCACTCTAGTATCTTTGCCAAGAAAATCCCTAATGGAGTTCTGAAGAGTCAGACATGACTATCCAATAATTTAGTCTTCACACACACACACACACACACACACACACCCTAGTTGTATGATCCTGGGCAAGTTATTTCACCCTGTTTGTCTAAGTTTCCTCATCTATAAAATGAGTTGGAAGATTGCCTGCCCTTTGATCCAGCCATACCACTGCTGTGTTTGTACCCGCAAAGAGAAAATAAGGAAAAAGACTTGTGCAAAAGTTTTTATAGCCACGATTTTTGTGCTGGCAAAAAAAATTTGGAAAATGAGGGGATGCCCTGTGATTGGGAATGGCTGAACAACTTGTGGTATCTGTTGGTGATGGAATACTATTGGGCTCAGGAATAATGAACTGGAGGAATTCCATGTGAACTGGAACAACCTCCAGAAAGTGATGCAGAGCAAAAGGAGCAGAACCAGGAAAACATTATATACAGAGATGGATACATTATGGCACAATTGAATATAATGAACTTCTCTACTAGCAGCAATGCCATGATCCAGGACAATTCTGAGGGACTTATGAGAAAGAAGCTCTCACATCCACAGAAAGAACCGTGGGAGCGGAAACACAGAAGAGAAATGACTGTTTGATCACATGGTTCTATGGGGATATGATTGGGGATGTAGACTCTAAATTATCACGCTAATGCAAATATTAATAATATGGAAATAGGTCTTGATCAATGACACATGTAAAATCTAGTGGAATTGCTCATTGGCTGGGGGGGGGGGGGAGGCGAGAGGGAAGGGAAAGACCATGAATCATGTGGAAAATTTTTCTTAATTAATCAATAAAATAACATTTAAAATAAAATAAAATGAGCTGGATAAGGAGATGACAAACCATTTTGGTATCTTTGTCAGTAAAACCCCAAATGGGGTCCTGAAGA